>NC_058405.1:34996744-35044244 GCF_002201575.2 Neomonachus schauinslandi | reverse complement strand
GATTTTTAATGTTGGGGTGAACAATTTTGTGTGAAATGTCAGGATATGAAGACATCTTTTGCATAGGGAATGATGTGAACCATATGGCTTATTCACAATCGATTGAATTACAAACCAGGGCAGTTCCTACACTTTCAAGAGATGCTTATGTGGTCCTTCCATTAAAATTCCACTCATGTGACATTTGTGAAAAGGTTTATGTTTGGACATACTTTTCCTCACCATATGTGAAGTCACAGAGCAAAAGCATCAATTTAAAGTGTTTATATATAAATTGACAGCTATCACTTCTAAAATATTTCTCATTTCATGTGTCAGAATCCTTTTGGCCTTTTAGGGTAGTCTTGTGTGTGTTTCCATGTTTACAAGACCCTGGCTGTTAATATTGTTAAATTTACTCATCAGACAGGAAGAAGGATCTTACAAATCATTGTTAGGCAGCGAAACTAAGAAAGTTTGAAAAAAAAAAAAAAAACACTTTCCACATTTAATCTGTTAAACAATGGCAAATTTCTTATGAATCAGTGATACTGTAATTGAACTGGAGACATTTTTAGAACAAGCTGGCTTTGGCTTTTTCACCCTCCGATTTGGAATCTGCTCACAGTACTGCCGGCTTAACCAAAAAGGATTAACTCTCATATCCAACTGAGAACACAGATAATTCTCAGTAATTGGTAAAAAATGAAGATGAATGGGGCTGAGAGATAAGGAGCAATTAGCTCATCAGCAGTTACAGCTGTGCACTCAATCCGGATCCATCTCTTGAGCCTCGGCCCCTTTTAAAAAACCTAAGCAGAATAAGCATAGGACACCCCTCCCCAAAAAATTGCTGTACCTGCCCATCATTTCTCTAGTCTTCCATTTTATTTCCTTACTATACAAAGACACCTGTCATAGCATGCTATGTAAATTACTACCTCTCCCAGGACCTATGTCTAAAGCCAATCTTCTTTTTAAACTTTTTTTTTTTAGAACAGAAACCAAATGACTACTGTAGACACTCTTAAATTCCCTGTCAATCGTTTCATTATAGCAGCATCATCTGTTTGAAAATATAAGCAATTCCCTCATCTAATTATAGGAAGGATTTGAGGTTCATTAACATTGCCAAGGCAGAGGATCCAATGTGTAACTGCAGAGATCTGCTTGGTGGCCTGTGTTCTCAGTTTCCTTTTATTTGCTTTCTCAAGGTCTCCAAGACTTTTTTCCTGAGATCATAAAATTAATTTTTCCTTCCAAATACACACATGAGTTAGAAGAAAGGAAATGACTACAGTATAAACTATTCTACTTCTGCTGGAATGCTTAAAAAAAAAAAAAAGATAAGAGGATGATCAGCTGGGTAAGATAATTTTATCTCCTATCTGCCTGGCTTTTCTTTCCCTCATTTTTGTTGTTGTTGTTATTGTTGTTGTCGTTGTTACTGCTGTTGGTTGATGGACAGAAATAAGGAGTAAAGAATATTATGGAAGAACACAGCTGTTCATCCCAAACTCAAGTTCTTGTGTTTACTTTGAAATTCCTACATCCCTGTTAACTATTGCAAGCTTAAGCAAATGAAAATGAATCGTACATTTTAGGCACGTGAGGTGTGTGTGCAGTTGGTGGGTCACTGCCTCAGTGATCAGTGTACTCTTGTGTTCCAGTGTTCAGAAAGAGACATTCTGAAGTCTTAAGATTACTTCACTTCCTTAAAGAAATAGCAGCAGTTAGGGGGTTCTGACTATAGTTTAAACAATGAGATTTTCTTGGGACATCTGTTTTGAGATCACATTTTGAATAGATATGAACTCATTTCCTACTAAGCAAGCAATCTACTATTGTTGATAGCTGTTTACCAGTTCTATGAGTCAGATATTAGCTAGTGGCAAAGGTCCCTCTTAAAGCCTCCGAGTATTCTTTAAACTGTGTACATAGTGTTTTCCTTAAGTAAAATGTTAAGAGAAGGTAAAAATGCAGTCTTTTCCTGCCTCCTGGTAAATTACAGTGCACAAAGTCTTGCACTTGGGAATAATATTTAAGGTATTTATCTTTAAAGAGTCATTTCCTTTGTTGTCATTAGTTAAGGGAATAAGATACTAGGTTTAGCAAGTATTTAAATAACATAGAAACTACTGAGATGCTTACTATGTCAATATTTATATAGCATTTAAAAACTAGAAGTAAAAATAAGTTTCCTTTATTTAGATTAAATCGATTGTGATTAATTTAGTATCCTCAAAAATGTGCATGATGCCCCCCCCCCAAAAAGATAAGCAGATAAAAACACAGCTATAGATACTATGGGATTGACCTTGGGTTCACCGGTTTTAAATTCTGCCTTTCCAATATCCCAGTCCCAATTTCCAAGCAGCATTTTTTTAAGCTGGTTATGTAGATCAGTCCTTAAGCAAAAAAATAGCAATTTATCTGGCCTGTATGTTGTGGATAGTGTTGCCACTAAAAAGAATCCAGGACATTTTTCCTTCTTATCTGCAATGTAGCTCATATCAGCCAACCTGTCACAAGATAGTACTTGATATAAACAAGAGATTGCAAAGACATCTCAGTAATCAATATCAGGATGGCTACAGTATGGAAACCCCAACCAGTGCATATCATTTGTCTCAGCATCTATTTCTATGGCCAAATGAAGTATTAATTCAAATCATAAATCTATGGTGATTTAAATCTGGGAATGAGCACCTGCCTGCTTTAATGATTTATTTTGTACATTTCAGTAAGCAGGAGATTTGTCCATATGAACTGACAGGTCACCTTCAGATGCCAGGAGCAGACTGTTTATCACCATGCAGACTAGCATCTCATCTTAGCAAGTAAATATTAAACTAAAAGAATCCAATTGATTGTGGATGAGGGAGAATGGAGACACGGCCATATATTTTACTCAGTGTGCTGACGCCTCACTCGGATCTATCCCAAAGTCCTCACTTCTTCCCAAAATGATCATTCTGTTGGAAAGATGCGAGCTCAAGGTTACCATGTAAAATTAGGATATAAAATAATTTGCCAGTGTCATAGATTGCTCTAAACACTTTGGCAGGGGGGAGCTAATTTTGACAATTCATATTAAGAACTAGAAGGAGTCATGTGTAATAAAAAGATCTCTTCACCTCACTAAGCCAAATCAAACCAAACTAAACAAACAGAAAATCTGTTTTCTGAGGCAGTAAGGATTTACTTACAACCGGGTTGGGGGGGGGGGGTCAGGTAATGTTCCTACACAGGAGAACCTAAAATGTTTAACAGGACTTGTGGGCCAGATGAGTACAGGAGAAAAAGGAAATCTGAATTGATTTCAAAAATGTCACTGTATTTGGGCAGGGCTGAGCAGCAACAATACATCATATAAGTAGCCCCTCTCTGAGGGGTTTCATTCCTTCAAAGAGACAATTGATAGATTCATGAGAGCAGTAAGTTTGTATTCTGAAATATAGGGCTTTGAGATTCTTGGGATTCTGCCTGGAATTCATACGCTTCAATACCACTTCCTAAGCACCTCATACTAGCTGATACTCCTGGATCTAGCACATCCTGTTTTGACTGCCTACTTATGTAGCCATCCCTCCCATAAACTATACACCCCCTGAATGCTGGGACTGGATTATAATTATTTTGTGTTACTAGAATGAGCTAAAATCAAATGCACAACAAAATCCAAATGACGTAATAGCTCCCCCCAAATTTACTCACAGGCTGCAGCTTAACAAATACATAACAGGGGCACCTGAGTAGCTCAGTCGTTAGGCGTCTGTCTTCGGCTCGGGTCATGATCCCAGGGTCCCGGGATCGAGCCCCGCATCGGGCTCCCTGCTCTCCAGGAGGCCTGCTTCTCCCTCTCCCACTCCCCCTGCTTGTGTTCCCTCTCTCGCTGTCTCTCTCTCTGTCAAATAAATAAATAAAATCTTAAAAAAAAAATACCTAACAGAGAATAAGAACACAGAGAAGGAAATAGTTAATGGTTGTAAAAAGAGGAAGAAGGTAATTCTCAGGAGGGCAAATTTGGAGTAATAATAATAGCAAAAGCAGTACCAATAGGACTACCCTTACTGGTGACCAAACAATGTGGTAAGCAGACATTGTAATAAATAAACACTTGACAAATAGGATCTCCTTTAATTCTCGTGATGTAGATACTACTCTGCCATTTCCCAGATATGCAATGTTAGGCTCAGAAAGTTTACATAACTTCCCAAAATCACAGAACAGGTAATTGCTGAACACTTACCAAGAGGCACGCACTGTTGTCAGAACCAGAGAAGACGGGGGGCCACATAAAACAACTGCCCAATTCAGCAACTACTTTGATCTCTGCAAGCTCAACCCCAACACCCACCAGTCCCCTGTACCTTCCTTGCCCAACCTCTCCACCAAACTTTCTTTCCCTGATCTCTAGAAAAGGGAGTGGGGTGTGCTCTGGAAGGATAATAAATCACAAATTCTTAGACAACAGCGGCATGTGAGACTAGAATAAAAATGACAATGATAACATTTCCCCCCAAATCAGCTACATATATCTAACAAAAATGATCTACCTGCCTCAATGACACCAATGTTAATACACTCGAAAAATATTAAGACTCTGTAGGAAAATTCAAATAAATTTCTGCTCCTGATTCAGACTGGTGTTGGGTGGTGGGGGTCAAAACTAAAAAGCAATATACACTGCCAACTTAATACCTTGATGGAAGAAAAGTGATTTCTGCCAACTAGAACACAAAAGAAAAATCAAATTGCTTCTTTTTTTAAGACATTATGGTAGCCTATGTACCAAAATCATTAGGTAAACCACAATTTGGTCAGTAGGCAAATGTTATTCTATAATTGCAAATACTAAATGTATGTCAATGCCTAATTATGAGCCATGTTCTCCCTATCTTATGCCTATTGGATTTTCCAGAGTCAACTTCTGCTCTGCTGCCCAGGAAATTCAGAGATATCATGTTTTAATATCTTTTGTTTTCAATGTTATTAAATTGCCTAATTTAAATATTCCTCCTCTCTACGCCAACTAGTAAGAACAGCCTGCGTTAAATGCTTACTCTTCTAAAATTTTGAAAACAATCCAGTTTGTTTTGCAATGGTAACTAAAATTTATACTGGCCAATGACTTGTTTTTAAAAGTATTTAATTTTGTTCTACTTTATAGGCCAAAGAAAGAGGCTGCTTATTTTAAAAAAATGTACATAATAGTTACAAAAAGAAAATTGTAATTCATTCATTTTACTTCAAAACTGTTTTTAATTTTCAAAAGTCTGAATTGATGTGTGTGAACCACGACCTTAACAACCCGCAGCCCTCCATCCTCTCCCTAGGAGCCCCACAAAAGCAAGCAGTCATGTTTTCCTTCATCCCTGCCAGGTGTAGAGCCATAGTTTTGGCTCTCTTCCACATCTTTTCATCCTTCTAAGAATTGCCACCACCCTCTCTATAACCTATTCTCAAATCAAACCCATTATGGCCGCCCCTTTTCTATTTCCCTTGTGTAGTGCTATGGGGAAAATTCTATTTTTCCCTTTTCAACATAAGAAGCTACCCTTTGGCATCACTGAAGCAATGGTATTTTGTGTATTGTGTATATATTTGAAAATTACTTCTGACTCTAACATTAACACCCAGTGTATGCTCCCATGGAACTGTTGTAAGAATGATTATTACTACAATCTGTAGTATTCCTTCATATGCCCTTAATTCTATGACATTGGACAGAAAGTAGAGAGCTGCTGATTATCTAAAGAAATAATCTATGAAAACATTGCATGGAGAAGAAAATTTAATCGAACTGCCATGAATTATTTTGTCCTTCATGAACATATGTTGGATATTATATCTTACACATACCTTGTAGTAGCCAAATTTCTCTTGCTAAATTATATTTTGAGCACAATTTCTACATTTTAAAGAGAAACAATACAGTGCAGTGGCAGAATACAATGTTTTATCTCACCAACACAGAGATGTGAAAGATATCATCAATAAAAAACATTAACTCACATGTGAAGTTGTGTTTGAAAAATGGACTACCCAAATGAATTCTGCAAAGAGAAAGCTGTTGGTTTTGGTTTAAACAATGACTATTAACTTTTCATCTCTTTCCCCACATCTCAAGAAAGAAAAAAAAAATCAAGAGAAATTAAAGTTGTATATTTACAATGAGAGAAAATGGTAATAGTTATATATAGAAAGAATTAACTCTCAACATAATTCTTGGCAGCACATGAAAGAATCAAGTTTATATGTTCTGATGCTGATAGAAACTTATTTGATAACAAATCCAATAGGAATTAGAAGGATAAAGCATGGGTTTGCCTGTAAATATTCTGGTCACTTTACCTATAGTCAATATTTTAAATTTCTGATTATTGGGGTAGCTGGGTGGCCCAGTCGCTTAAATGTCTGACTCTTGATTTTGGCTCAGGTCATGATCTCAGGGTCCTAAGATAGAGCCTCGCTCAGGTCATGATCTCAGGGTCCTAAGATAGAGGCTCTGCACTGGGAATGGAGCCTGCTTAAGCTTCTCTCTCTCCCTCTGCCCTTCCCCACCTACTCACACACGCTCTATAAAAACTAAACTACACTAAACTAAACTAAAATTCTGATTATTGCAACTTAATTATATTACAAAAGATGTTAACTGAATGCTGTTAGTAGAAGTTGCCTACAGAAAGTTGATCCTGTATTAAAAAATTAGGTTGCTAATTATTTATTCGGAGTGCATGTTGTTAGAGGGAGCAAATAGCATCTCCAAAATATGCACTGTTTTCTAGGCTCAAAGTTACCAGCTTCCTTGGGTTTTTTTCTCCTGGAAAAGAAAGTAATTTGGTAGCCACATGATCACAAAAGTTTCCACGAACCTACAACTTACCGACACTTGAATTCATGTCCCCATTTTCAGCATCGGCTCCATGTTGGTTATTACCGGCATGATAGCTGCTCATGGCTTCCAACTTGATTTTTTTCACCTTCATTGCTTCGGCAATGGCTGCATTGGTAGCAGCAGCAGCTGCTGCAGCTGCTGCGGTCAGACCTTAAAAGAATAAATTAAAAACAAGGTAATGCAAATTCTGATCTTTCATGTAATAGTCCAGGTACTTCGAGAGCACACAAACATATTCGAGTATCGGATTGCTCCATGCACCACTCTGATAACCTATGTTCATTCCTGACTAGCCAATGAAAAAACATTGATATGAGGGGGAGAATGCACTCTAAACTCCCAAATTAAATATTAGCAGAAACATAATTCATACATAAAAGGACAGCGGTAGAAAGGCATCCAGAATTCTCTCTGGAACAAACCAGTTTGAGTATGTTACTCCCTGCTTAAAATCCTCTGCAGCTGCCTAGAGGGGTGGGGTGGGGTGGGGGGGAATGTCTGAACTGCTTAGCTTAATTCCCAAAACCTTTCACTAGAAAGTGTAAACCTACCTCATCACTCCATTTTCCTCATCCTCAGGCCACCCTCCAGCTACCTGAACATGCCACCAGTACGCATACGTGCGTGCCCTGCCTCTTCAAGCCTGTGCCTTCACACATGCCATTCCCTTTGTCTGGAAGAGCCTTGCCCCACAGCTCACTCCCCTGACCGCTCGGCTCCCAGCCTTCTAGCTCCAGAGTGAGCACTTCTAACCACTGTGCCATGTTTGCCCGGAACAGTTCACCTCTGCTCATCCAAAGAATGGGACATAGGAGTGGATGTGAGATTAGAAATAGAATTTGAGGCCAGATTATGGAAGAACAGAAAGCTAGGGCCATGCCTTACAGACCTGCCCTAGATAGCCAGCAGAAGTTTTAGAGTAGGGGAGTGGTGTGTTTTTCTTGAAGGTGTGAACGTTTTACCATGTCCGTTCACTTCATCCTGGCATCCCTCACCCGCAAAATGACAGACACTGCAACATCTGAATAATCTCCTCTAATTCTAAAACTTTGATAGTCTAGGAGAGGATATACATCCCTGCTCCCCATCCTCTCTTTGCTATGGCTGCTTCAGATTTTCTGACTACAGTGCTTCAACTTGGTTTGAATTTATCTGTGTGATTTATTTCCACTCTCAGCTGGTGGATTAGAGACTGAACACCTCTCTCCTCTTTTCCTCCCCACTAATCATCACTTCTAGGTACTGCAGCAAATAAGTTACAGCCTCAGAAACTGTAAGAAAGTCTTTTTTCTTTCCTAGAAATCTCTGCTATTTTTTTTTTAGAGGATAGAAGAGCTCACCTTTCCTTCAGATCAGACCAAAGAGGCCTTGACAACATTCACCCCAAGGCAACAAGACCTTCAGAATAGATCTTTGAGTGAAAAACTTATAACTACCCTCTAAAAAGCTACTGATGTAAACTCAAAGAATTCATCTGGGTCTAGACTGTACATTTGTTGCCTTTTAAGTCCCAACTTGAACTGATTCTCTCATCTTCCTATGATTGAATTTACTCCCCAGTTACTCATTTCCTTCAAAGGTGTTTCAGAACATTCTCTTTCCTGTTAAAATTCGCCTTATGTCTCCCAGCAACTCCCTCTTTTGCCTTGTCACAAATGTGACCATCTCACATGCCTCTTCCTGTCATTGCCTGGTGTTGCCTCATCTCCAACTGATGACACTTGCAGGGTCTTTATCTTTGCTTTCATGTAGCAGGTAAATCTTGTTCATAGCATTCAAATAAGGAAGATAAAACTACAACTTGAGATATAATTGTTATTATAGAGATCTGAATCAAATTCAGTAGCATGAAATATAACTATGCATGATGTAGCCCTAGACAGCCCATAAAGTCTTTTCGAGTATGGTTTCTTCATCTGTAAAGTCATTCTATTCACAAAGGGATAATATGAGGATTAAACGAGATAGACTATGTGAAAAAGGCCATATCATGTTTTGTTTTGTTTTGTTTTTGAGAGAGAGAGAGAGAGAGCATGAGGGAGGGGCAGGGGAGAGAGAGGGAGAGAGAATCTTAAGCAGCAACATGCTCAGCTGGAGCCTGATGTTTGGCTCACTCCCATGACCATGAGATCAAGACCTGAGCTGAAATCAAGAGTCAGATGCTCAACCCACTGAGCCACCCAAGTGCCCCCAGCCATATCATGTTATTAAGAAGGGATGCAGGCATGCCCTGCATTCTACTCCCTCAAAAAGTCCAGTCCTGCCTTTGATTCCTGCAGGATATGGTGGACTGGCCACAGCCCCCTTGGCTAGAAGAATCTTACTTCTCTTTAGCTGGTGACACTAACACTTGACTTTTAAAAATATTTTTTATAATTTTATGTAGCTGATCTTATTTATGGTACTCTTCTGTTTGTCCACTTGACAGTCTATCCCTGCAGTTTTACATTTCTAATACAAATTTCAAAAGATATACAGTGGTTCCCCCGTTATCCATGGGAGATATGTTCCAAGACCCCCATTGGATGCCTGAAACCACAGGCAGTGCTGAACCTTATATACACATAACTACGACAAAGTTTAATTTATAAATTAGGAAGAAAGAGATTAACAACAATAAAACAGAACAATTCTAAGAGTACACCATAATAAAAGTTACGTGAATGTGCTCTCTCTCTCTCTCTCCCTCAAAATATCTCATCGTAGTGCACTCACCCTTCTTGTGATGAGGTGAAGTGAGGGGAATGACGCAGGCGCTGTGACACAGTGTTGGGCTACTAAGGACCTTCTGATGACTTGTCAGAAGGAGGATCATCTGCTTCCAGACTGCGGTTGACCAAACTGGGGAAAGGAAACTGCAAATAAGGGGGACTACTGGAAGGACGTGACCCATACATGCTATCGCTGAACTCTATGATACTTATAAGTACTGGATTTTTAATCTAGTTTAATGAAGTCAGTAAAAAGGCGATGACATTTTCAGCCACTGCTGATTTGAGTCCCACTAAACTCACCTGGCTCACAATTCTAATTCTTGAATAGCTTTCAAATTCAAGCAATTTTCTCCATTTCCCCAGCTCCCTCTAGTGCTAGCTGCCACACTTTCTTCAGCAGACACATCCAATGCCTGCTCTTAGGAGCAAGTGGGGTGCTTCACATAGCTGTCAGGGCCCTTCACGCTCAGTCCCTTGCCTATCTGTGTAGCATCATCTGTTCCCCCAGGTCCTACTTGCTCTCTGTGCTCTAGACACATGGGCCTTCTCCCATTTCCTCTAATGGACTATCCATCCCTTCTTTCAAGCCAGACTTTGCACATGTTCCCATTTCTAGAAAGCTTTCCCATCCCTGCCCCAGACCAGCCATGTGTCCCTTATCTGGTGGCTTAAATATTATGTTCTAGGAGTAGCAGGCTCAGCTTCCTGACTCTTCAAGCTACCTGGGAAACAATGATCAACATTTCAAGAGTCAGCTCAAAACACACTTCTTTTGAAGAGCTGACCCTCCTTACTCCTCAAGGGGAGAGTCAGCCATCCTTTCCTTTGTGTTCTCAACCTGCTCTCGGTGAGTTTGCTATCCTTTGTGCATCAGAATCCCCCAAGGAGCTTTTAAGCCATGCAAATGGCTGAGTCCTACCATAGGACGTTCTGACTGGGGCTCCTGCATCTGTATATTTTAGGGTGGATTTCACTGCTCCCCAAGTCATTTCAATGTGCAATCTGAGAGGAGAAACTCTGTCCCTTGAATTCTTTAATGATTTTTTTTGGGGGGGAAGGGAGGTACCAAGGGGGAGGGTAGGCTTAAGGCTATCTCCTCAACTAGGTTATAACACCAAAAGCACAGAAATATGTCCCTAATATATGTATCCCAAACATCTACCACAATGCCTGCCACAAATCGTCACTGAATGAAAAAGCACTTCTGAAACTAGAGTACTTGGACAGCCACAGGAGAAATATGGTCACTATTTTAACAATATCTATTATTAAAGCATTATGTTGATATTACAATCAATGTGAATATACTAGGAGTAGCATATTTCATGAATTTAATACAAAGCATGACTCTCCCAAAGCTACATTTGCCTAGGGCTGGAGAGGATCACAAAAGGCTCACCCGGCCCTCTGTATTTATTGAACTTCCTGTTGGCCTTGCAATGGCCCTTTCAAATCTCTGATGTAATCCTCAAATCCCCTCCACCTTGCTCTTAGAAAGAGGTCTCATTGTATATTTTGTTCCAAATGAAGTTGCCTTTGAAAAAAAAAAATTATAAAAAATTCCCAAAATAATTCTAGCTTTTGGTCTATATTTAGAGAGAGAATTCAAACTGAAAACATTTACATGTCATCAAGAATTGTCTACTTGTGTAAATACTGGCAACCCATGACATTTATCATGCACCTTTACCTCCCTGCCTCATCCTTTTCTCAGAACATTTTTCCCCCTTGCCTGAGATTCACAGATTTTTACGTCCTCCTTCAGTATCCCACCCTCAAGCACATTATATTGCAAATTTACCACTATTTTAACTCTTCTCAATCAAGACGAACTATTTTTATCTCAGAACTAGGTAATTCAGTGTTTCTCAAAGTGATAGTCAACATCAAATCCAGCTGTCATGCATGGTAAAGTCCGAGATCTTCCCCAGGGACACATTCACGGACTATGTCTAGGATGGGCTGAGGAATCTGTGTTTTTACCTTTCAACAAACAGGTTGATTCTGATGCTCACTGCCCTTAGATTATTTGATGACAGTATTTGACACTAAAGTGTGTCTGCATCTTACAATAAAAGTTTATTAACCAAGCAGATCATCATTGACCTTGTTTTCAAAAGCGAGTGTGCTTAAGAATCAACAAGGGAACTTGTTAAAATATTAAATCAGGTTCAACGAAGGAATCGGAGTTTGAGACATACTGCTCTAATGGGATGTAGACTTTGTAAAAGTAAGTCTTCTTGTGCCTTGAGCCTACCACAGCAGAAGCAAAAAGTGTGGTACTTCCGTGTGTTATTGATGCAGCGACCCTGCACATTATTAGCTCCATTTACATGTATGAATCTATTTGGTATGTATGGCAACTGTTAGTGAAGTAGCTTGGGTAATCACTCCTGATTCTTTAATTAAGCTTTTCACCAGATTTCCTTCTCTCATTGGGAGAAAAATTACAAATATGTGTGTGTGTGTGTGTGTTTTGTGTGTGAGATTATATGATGAAGGAACAAATAAATAATTTCTTATACTAAGGAATGATTAACCTTGATGATTTTTACACTCTCAAAGAACATCCTTATACTAAGGAATGATTAACCTTGATGATTTTTACACTCTCAAAGAACATTTAAATATCTCATACACCAAAACAAAAACATGTACTAAACAAAGAAGTCAAATATAATTTCATTTTATTTTACGAGATCCTAAATCCTATGTAATCAACAAGGGAGAAACTTAAATGTACACTTAACACTCATTTCACACTAATAAGATAATGGATTGAGAAATATATATTTTTTTAATTTTGTAGAAGTTTCACGAATTTTTTTAAAAGATTTTATTTATTTATTTGACAGAGAGAGAGACAGCGAGAGCAGGAACACAAGCAGGGGGAGC
Source organism: Neomonachus schauinslandi (assembly GCF_002201575.2). Classification (NCBI taxonomy): domain Eukaryota; kingdom Metazoa; phylum Chordata; class Mammalia; order Carnivora; family Phocidae; genus Neomonachus; species Neomonachus schauinslandi. The sequence goes on along the minus strand of NC_058405.1, from coordinate 35,031,755 downwards.
AGGAGAGGGAGAAACAGGCTTTGCGCTGAGCAGGGAGCGCCATGTGGGACTCGATCCCAGGACTCTGGGATCATGACCTGAGCTGAAGGCAGCCGCTTAACGACTGAGCCACCCAGGCACCCGAGAAATATTTTTTTAAAAGACATTTTCCTTCAGAGGAAGGATAGTAAGTCATAGTTTGTACACTCCTAGACCTCCAACTGGCCTTCAGGAAAGGGATCGTACATCAAAATAAGGTTAAAGACCATAAACCTTATATCATGCAAAAATATTTAGTTATTTTTTCTTTCCTATTAAATGTCTACAAGCTCTATATTTATAATATAAAAGAAGAAGTAGATTTTTACAAATAACTTTAAAAAACAGCTTTTCATATTATCGTCTGAATTATTATATAAACACATCGCTGTGGGCTTCATTCTGCTCTGCTCCTTCAGAGAAAAGTCTGTATTGTTCTTTAACGGCATATTGTTCGAAGTTTTTTTTCTTATCTTGGCTTATAGATTCCTTTTACTTTCATTTTTGCATGCCCTACTAAAATGTTTAAAGTTCTACTTGAATAAGCGACTGTCATGGAAATTACTAGTTATCTAAACTATCATATAGTGAGTAAACACATGGTGGTTAAAAAATGGACTCCAAAAAGCCATACAAACTTTGGACAACATGCATTAAATTTATCTGGGATACTGCTGCAAGTTATATAATTCCTAAGGCTTCAAAATTCTCATCTCTAAAACAGAGCTATCAATTTTGACTTGATAGGGATGTTGTGGAGAATAAAGGCAAAATAATATATGCAACAGCATGGGAACATACTAAGCCCTCCACAAATTGTAGTAAATATTATCAAGTAACCAGAATATCCATCATGCCCTTATGTTTAGTTTTACCCCAGTTCAGTTACTCACAAAAAGACAACTATGACAAAAGCTACCTAACAGTGTAGAGGGAGAATTTAGCCATTTGACAAATGGAAATCTAAAATCCATGCTTCTATATAAACATTTCATTTAGTAGTCTACATTGATCATATTTATCTTAAAATCACTAAATCTCCACTCTGTGCTGTATTGATACAAAGCCTTCACTACTTCAAATTCAATATCCTAAAACCAATCCATGGGTTTATCTTTGGAAGAGAAGTAGGCATTGTCACCACTTACGAATCTTATTTTACTCTGCAAAGTTAGCATTTTTCTTCTGCTTTCAACTTCTATCAATACAGTCTTTAAATCTTTCAAATGCCATCTATGATCCTGATCACTTTTTCTAAAAAAGGGAAAAGTATCCCCATTCTATTTATTTCAAGTTAGTACCCCTTGTGATAAAGAGTAGATTACAACTATAGATTATAAATATCAATAAAAGAGACATATTGCTGTCAAATTCTTTCTCTGATCTGTTTGTTTGCTCATTAACTTGAAAGGTCTAATCTTTGATCTTTGGTTTCAAAGACATCAAGATGACTTCCAAATGTTTGATATGTTGTCTACTTTTACATCACATTCCATATAAAATGTATTTCCCAAAATGTAATGGTTAAATAAAATGAGTTATATGCAAGAGATAGTAAGCAAAGCTTCCAAATGATAGACTTTTTTTATTAGTCTATGTCACTTTACCCAAATTTAGAAGAAACCATTTTAAAGATGTAGTAGATTATAGCCAATTGTAGTTATTATTAATATTCTGCAATTGATAAGTTATTTATGTCTGGCATTCTTCCTACTGATTATTCAGGGAGACAGGCGGCTTATAAATATCTCATCACTCCACCATCACAGAAATTTCATCGACAGTGCTCATGCACAGCTATTAGCAATATGAATCTAACCATTACAAGAAGGAGGAAAATCGAACATGTGGCATTAATACGCAGTCCTGGTTCCTAACCATCTGATAGGCAGATGGTGTGAAGCGGATTCTCCAGCTGAAATGAAGGGGCACATCATTTAAAACCTTGTTTGCATTCTAACTGATATCAGTGCCATATTGATATACATGATACCTCATGGCAGTATTTGAACAATCTAGTTTGTTTCAGTCATAAATGTTTACTGCCTTGTTTTTTTTAATCTTATAAGCATGTTCAGAAGAGTGTATTTTTTTAATTTATGAAACCTATTGTTTACTTCTGTTGAACTACAAGATTAGTAGAAAGCAGGAATATTAAGTTACTTCAACCACAGCAATATAACCAAGACAGATGAATAAAGTGGGTTTCTATTTTCAATAAAGGATGTTAGTAAAGGAGTTTTAAAATTAGCCCAGGCATTTTGTGCATTAAATGCATTTATTCATTTAAACCTTCTGGCTTTTTTTCCCCCCCAAGTGGCATACAGAGAAATTTAATGCTTTACATCGCCATTCATTTAAAACGCTCACTGTGTGCAATTAATCTTGTCCAACAATTCAATTCAGAAAGTAAAACATCAAAAAGCATAGCTCATTTCAACAGTCATTACTGTGAAGTAATCTTTCTGCTCCTGACAATTCCTATAGACTCTTTGCAAAACTCTGTTGAAGGTGCATTGTAAGTTCCATATAAGTTTGAATTACAACTCAATTGAAATCATTCCAAGTCTTAGAAGAACTTTTGGCTCAAAATAACAATTTGAAAATACCACTACCTTCCCTCCCCCTTTTCTTCCTATCCTTATTTAAATACAAGCTGTCTAGAAAACTGACACCAATTTTCACAGTTATTTATCTTTTCAATACTTTCTAAATAAAGGAAGATTGTGATTGAAATATACCTGTCCTCACCCTTGAATGATTAAATAACAGAAATGATAAGCAACTTAATTGTGAATTAGGGTAGACTGAAGATTTTGAATGTGAATTTTTCTCCTAATGTCCATTAAACTGACTTTTCTTGCCCTTTAAAACACATTTATATTCTGCAGAGAAAAGGAAAATTGATCTTTGAGACCATTAATGGAAACACTCCCTATACCAGTTTTCAGTTTTTCAATTGATTGAATTAGATTTTTAAAATGTTTGGATTAACAAAAAACCCCACTAGTTTGGAAAAATATATGGAAAGAGTTTATTATAATATTGATAATGCTAATCAATCAGACATCAAATTTTGTCTTCTTATTCTGAACAGCTTAAACACAGTCTCTCAGAGTAAAGAAAGTAACAGCAGTAGTGAAGTCGGTGGAGGGAACACCATGGGGGTATCATTTGGTCATGTGTTAAATCACTGAGGAATTTCCATGGAAGTATTTGAAACACTCAACTTCTGACCACTAACTCACTGAATCAGGCTGAAACACAATTAATTAAAATTTCTTAAAATACTATGGTTTAAAATAAGAAAAGAGGTAATTTATGAAAAGTTGAACTTAGCACAAAAGGTCTTGACTATATAACTCTCACTTTTACTCCATCTGTTAACATTACTGCCTTCAGAAAAGTAGTTAACAGCCACTTGGGGTCTAGACTCCTAAAGGATGGAGACAAGAAAGACTATCTAATGCGACCCTTTTATTTTACTGATGATGAAACTTAGGGGCAGTGAGGTTAATCATTTCTATAAAGTCACACCATTAAATAATGATAGAGTAATCCCAATTCCCTTAACTCCCAGTTCAGCATTGACTACACTGACTCTGTCAATAAATGTAAAAAGAAAAGTACAGAATACAGTAAACTACAGAATCATTGAAAGAAAACGAATCCCCTTTGCTCAAGTAGCTTATAGATTGTATAGAGATGCAAGCTTATAGACACTCAGATGATGTCACAGGTATAAGCTGACTTCACTGAAAAACCTGACCAAAATATTCATTTGTAATTCAGTTTCATAGAATTTAGAATATATCTGCCACTGAAACAATGGTCTTTCAACTTTAATTGTCCCCAAAACTTTGACCCTGGACTATGAGTAAAACACAGTCTTTATATTAGCTTGAGTCCTATATTTTAAATACACCACAACAAGAAAAAAAGGGAAGAGCAGATAATTATTTCCCCTCTCTATCTCAAATATAAAACAAATTCTAAATAGAAACAAATTGAAATAAGTAAACTTTGACTCTAATTTTCTTTAAAGCACCCTTCTTCTTATTATTATTCAATCTCCAATAAACTGCTTATTAGATGTCCTCATGTTTGTCTAAGGCCCAATTCTTTTTACTACTTACACGACTCATCACCCGAAATTACCCAGTGCATTGACTCCAGGCAGGTGCCTCTTACTAGCTTGAGAATAACCGACAGTGTGTGACATTCTAAAAGGATGTTTTTAAAAGAGGCTACTTGTCAATATATTGGTGACAGTTCAGGCAGTATAATAAGCGAAAAGAGGAAATGGTGTCATAAATTTAATTTCCTGCCAAGGAGTCACCTCATTGGCATTTTAGCCTAAGAATAATCTCCCCCAAATGTTCACCTACATTTCTCAACACCATGTAAATCCTCTCCTAAATCCTTTGATACTTCAATAAGTCTCTCTCTTTTTTCCTTTTTCCAGAATTCAGGTAGCATGTGGTTGTTGGGGAGATGGGGAGAGGAAATAAGAAAAAAATGTCACAAAGGTGGCCATTTTTTACATGAAGTCTCGTGTCAGGGGAGTTACCCAGTAGGATAGAAGAAACTGGCGAAGATGTGGCCACAGCCTTTTTCTGATATAGGAGTATAAGCTTTTTTCAAGGAAAAGACACAAGGAAGAACTGTAACACACACACACACACACACACACACACTGTGTAAACAGTGGTCAGGGTCTGGGTTGGGAACAATAGACAGCCATGTTCACTGAATAACAATAGGAACAGGAGGACTAATTGAGGCAATATATTCTTCACCCCTTTGTCATTAGGTTCTAACATTTATATCAACATCGCAATGAATCTCCATAAGCAGCCTAAAAGGTAGATATTTTCCTCATTTGGTTATAAGGAAAATGTGAATGGTGAATAGCCAAATGTAGTACTTGGACAAAGAGGTTTTTGGTTGAAGTTTTAAAGTTGGATTATAGAAAAGAACAATCCTAATTAATGTAGAAGCATATCTACTGCCATGTGATAGGGAAGATGCAAAAGAAATACAGGTTATAGTTCATAGGCTCAAGTGGTTGTCATCTCTAGATGGTGGCATGTTAAACAGATGAAGCCCTTATCTTGGCACATCTTTGTAATCATAGTCAAGTTATTCATTTTATTTTATTTTTTTAGTGTAACAGACAAATTACTTAAATTGTCTGATTTTGAGGCAACCTTGTACTTTATCACTCAAGAAATAAATGCTATCTATGTTTAAAACTATTCCCCTTTTGAGGTTTCATTAGTATATTCTACCCAGCTCATCTAGGAACAGAGCAGGTGGGTCAAGAAAGAGCTAACAATGGTTGTTATTACTCCCTTCTCCCTTTTTGCTGTGAAAAATCATTATAACAGAGAGAACCATTTAATTCCTAACATGGTAAGAAATGTGAGTCTTCTGTGTATTCTGAGAGAATCTTTGACTTTATTTCAAAACAACAGTAAATCATAGCAAATCTTCAATTTTCCTTACATCCTTTCATTTTAGGAGCAAAGTCTGCAGTTATACTGATCCAGTAGCTTCTCTTGACCTAATTTATGTTGTACCATGAGATTCTATTAAAAGAAACTAAATCACTGCAGTAGATTTATTCACCTTAAATAATTTAAGCTAATTGAAAAAGAACCAAACTAAAACTAAAACACTTCTCTCAAGCATTCAACTCCTGCATGTCAATTAGTAATTTAAACAACTAGCTAATCACAACAGCTTTATGAGAAACACGGACCTGTGCTCACATTTCTCTACCTTCACTGAGCTGAAGACAGAAACAAATACCAATTCTGAGTCTGAAAGTATGTGTATCTATTCTGTAGTAATTAGGCAAGTCCAATGAAATATTTTCATAGATGGAAACTAAGATTTTTCTCAGTTTTCCCAAACAATTCTGAAAAGTACACACAGACAAATGAGAGAAATACCTGGAAAAGCATATCCAATCACTGCTTTGGCAATGAGTTACGGCACTCCAAATTTATAACATGACTTAAGCGAAACAAAATTAAAAACGTTGTTGTTATTCACAAAGGTTACCACATCATCATAACCAGAAACTGAATTCCTAATGGGTTGATTTCAAAATTAAGAACCCAGCCTAATATTACTATTATTATAGCTTATTATTGTTATATTGCTTCTTGTTGTTAAAAGTTACTAAACATCATTTTGATTTAAGATATGTTAATAGTGGCTCATAAAGTTATCACAACTTATAATATTCTGATTGTCCCATCATTATAGAACTCCATTTGTAAAATCAAGGGTCATTTTTCTCACATAATTATTTAATTTTATAATTCAACCTCTGTAATACCTGGAATGCGTGGCCTAATCATTCATATGACAGTCCTACAAAGAGTTACAAAGCTTTATGCAGCATTTTTACCATACATCTTTCTTAAGAGAATTAGAAAATTCAAACATAACTTCGTCTTGGAAGTAAAGCCTTTTGAAATATGGCTAAAGTGCACACTGCATAAAGACAACACACTTAAGCAGACTTTCTCCCCTTTAAACAGCATTCAAATTTTCAAAAGCAATAGATTCTCAGTCCACAAGGAGTCTATTGCATTATTCATTTCATGTGCAACCTCATGCTGGACCATAAATTGTTACTTTATCTAATCAAAGGAGACTTAACTCTACAGAAGGTCAAAGGTTTAATTTTGTGAAGTATTATCTTACGCTATGAGTTTAACCGAAAAATAGAAGAAGAAAAACAGCCAAGAAACTGGTAATAAATGAACCTTTATTGCCTCAGGCATTGGCCTAGTTAATAAACTTTCATTGAAGGTTTCTTTCAACTGTTACGGACAATGAGAGGAAAAAAATCTTAAATTACAGCCATGTGTGACTTTTAAAGCAGTCATTCTTTTTTATCTCAACCTCCCTAGCTCAGGAAAAAAAAAAAAAAAAAAAAAAAAAAAATTGTCTTCGATCTTTTAACCAAAAATGTATGTTTCTAAACAGATGAAAAAGTGCAGATAAACTTTTCTAAAAGCAGAGGTCAGCTTTGAACAATATAAAAAAAAAATGCATTCTTTAGGTGTTGAATCTTAGAAAACAATCTCTCTAGCTAAACGTAAAACTACAAAAGGAAGGAGGAAGACATGTTGTATATTCTCCACAAATCTAACTCTTAAATTATAGTCTCTTGTTTAGCAAAACATGATGCCTTATAATCTCCCCATTACCACACTAAGTCCATTGTAGTTTTAATATCCATTAAATGCATTGTAAATAAGTACATTATTTATGCCCCATTTTAGGCCAAAAAAAAAAAATCCTTTTATTTTCAAAAACAAACACTAGTAGCAAAATAATTCCTTTTATTGTCATGCAATTAAAATCTTTAGGAGAAACAAGTCTTTTTAGCTGGTACTCTCAACCAAAAATTGCCTGGGGGTAGTACCTTCTCCCCCAATATTTTCCAGTAAAGAAAATAAACTGAGTTGTTCTGAACTAATATGCCATTTTTTTGTTTTCAGGAGGCACTGTGTTGAGTACAAAAGTTTACCGTGGCCTCAGTTCCAACATCTTTATCTCCACACCACAGCATAAATAAGGTAGATCCTTGCATCACCAACAGAGTTCGCATAAGCCGTGAGAAAAGAAAGAAGCCACGTTCTGCATCTTCCTTTAGATATTCTCAAACAGAAAAGGAAAGAGGGCTGGCTCTGTGCTCCTAACTGGACCGCCCCCCTGATTCCCCCCACAAATCACAATGCTCTCGGCAGGGCACCGAACCCTCTTCCCACCTGGCAGCATTTGGACAGAAGTGGGCTCTACTTCATCCCAGGGACACGTCCTCAGGATGCTATCTTGGCCACTTTGAATCTGAACATGATAGCTGCTCATACCAGCAGCACCAGGTGAAAGCAAGACCAGGCTCCCTACTAAGAAATACGCTCCTCACAGCTGGGAAGCAATGAGTTCTCCTGGGGTCAAGGATGAAGCACATTTATATGAGTAGCTCTGCTACTTTTCTGTATTTGCCAAGACTAGGGAGACAGACTTAGGAGAAAGTGGAAAATACAGAGATTGGAGACAATTTAATGTGAATTCTGAGCAGGGGGAAAAAAGTCAAGTTCTATGCATTGAATATTGAGGATAAAAACATATTGACAAATCGTTGTCAAAAGCGCAATTGATAAACGTGATTTTTTTTTTGCCCCACTTTATTTTCCACCCAATATATATACATGCGTACCACTGGGGAGCAGAAGAATGAAAAGGGGAGGAAAAATGAAGAAACACCAACTACTTTCTAGAAAAGAAACACTATATTAGAATGTGTATAGTGAATGGCTAATTATATACAACTGTGGATAAATGATTTCAAATTAGCAAGGGTGGTAATGCTTTATAATTTCAGGGGTTTTTTATTTACGATTTGTGAGAAAGCCTGAGGTGCATTTAGAAATGGCAGAGAAGCATGGAAGGGTAACAAAAACAGGTATCTCGAATCTAATTCTTTATTCCATTAATCAAAGTTTTATGGGTTTAGAAAAGTTGTACTACAGTACACAGAGAGGATAAGAAAAAAGAAAGATCAAGGGAATTCAAAGGATTTATTAAAAGTGCAGACGGTAACTCTGACTAGTGTTTTAGCTAGATAGACACAATTAATTAATTGTAACATTGTGAAACTCTAAAATGCTGAAAGAACGTGCTCATGCCTGCAATGCAGTAATGTAGCAAAATACTTATAATCTTTCAACCACCAGGAGCTTTTGTTGGTTTTTTAACCTAATCCACAGCTTGACATAGATCCTAGGGTAATGGAACACAGTTCTTTGATTGAAATAATATCTAAACATTGCTGCGCTAGCCCGGTGGCCTAATAGAAGTCTGTCTCTCTGGAACTCGAGAAATTCAAGGCTGGAAACAAACTCCCACATTGAGCTCTGGCTTGTAAGTCCTTCAAAAAATGTCTTTGAGACTGGAGTGTGCCCTTTCCAGTTTGACAGGACCAAAAACAGGTATAAAACTTCTACAATCACTTTTCTTTCAAACAGTGAGACAGTCAAAGTGAATCATTTTCTTCGGCCCTAAAAAGTTCCTAATAAGGCAACAGTATGGTGTTGATAATGACAGAGAGTCTAAGACATGTCATGAAATAGCTAAGAATTTCAGAAGGGGTCTATTCCCCCAGCCTTCTCCATTTTGGTGTGAAAATCTACAAGAATATCTTCAGGTTTTCCAGTCATTGTTACAAAAAAAGTCGATCCATATATTTTGTCAATTTTAGTCACGAGGAAAATTTCAGTGTTCAAAAGCACACTAAAAATACCTGAAAAAGAATTTATATATACTATATTTAGTGGAAAAAACCTTCTATATTATTTTGCTTTATTTAATGTATCTCAATTTGCCATAATGATAAGAATGCCACATTTGAATATTTCACTGAGAGCAGAATTTCTAGGTCTGCATGTGCGGCAATAAATAGACTTTGGTTAAACTTTTGAAAGATAATTGCAATAAAATATCCATTGCATTGTGTATTCTGACCAATTTCAAAAAAGCAAAGAAAATACACTATTAGGATTTATCCATATACAGGCATCTTTTAGAAACTGCTTAGCAAAAAACAGATGACTAGAAAACAGTAAAGGCAAGGGTAGCATTAAATATACCTGAGGCTTCAGCCGAATTATGATTTTATGTTTGGATGCAGTGCTTATAATATTAAGTAATGAAAATGATTTTTTTACTTAGTGTCTGTCATCTGACACTATCAAGTCACTTTATAAACATGTTAATAAAAATGATACTTAGATGACAACTGAAACAGTCTGCACACTGTCACAAATGTGAAATCTTGACATATTTTATCATTACATTGTAAAGCCTGAGCTGTGAAGCTGGGTGGGAAGTAGAGAGCAAGTAAGAAAAATCCTCAAATTAAATAATAAGTATATAATCCTAAAAACATAGTAGTCCTTCTAAAAAGAATTCCAGAAGCACAACCAGAGTTGGTTAAATCAGTAAGTCAACAATACCTAGGACCCATATTCTTTCCATATTTCCTCTTTGCTATCCTCAATATACTGGGAAACACCTCCATGTTAGCAAGTTGACCACCAACAATTCTAGGAACCCAAACAAAAAAATGAGGAGCTGTTTATTATGTATATTTCTTTTGATCCCCTAAAGAAATCTTTCACAGGGGATGTCCTAAAGACTGACCACTCGGAGCTCATTAGTCATAAATTGCATCACCTGACCATGCCCGACCACTCATAGGCAAAGAGAATGGGTTCACTATGGCTCACATCTGGAATGAAACATGGGGCTGGGTCCTCTTAAAGTACATTGTTGGAGGAAAAATGTGGAACTCCTCAACAAATTAGTGTTTTATTATAAAGGAAAGAAGTGATAATGGTTATTGGCTAGCAACTAACAAAGACTGTAATAAAAGTTTACAGGGGAATACTGAAGAAAATAGCTAACAGACTCAAAAAGAAGCCCAATTTACATTGCTATTCCAAATACTCCATTATTTAAAAATTTTTCCCATGCTTGCTCAAAAGTTAAGTACCTAGATGCAGAGGATAATATCACTGTTTTTCTCAAGGTACTTTTTACATCTCATAATGAAGGCCTTGCAAAGAAAAGTTCCATAAAATTATAATAGTGACCTTGATTTTTATATTTAGAGCTACCAGGAACAGAAACATGAAATAGCACTCAATTGCTTTGAGTTTCCTTTTCCATCTCTAGCTGCAGATATCTATAGAATAAATAATAAGATGGCACACCTATGGAATATATAATAAGATGGTGTCCTTCATCTGATTGCTGGACAATAAAATATATACAAGACAATTGTTATGGAATGTGACACCAAGGAACTGGTCACTTTTGAGCTGTATTAAATAAACATTGAAACATTTCCTGTGACAGTGAGCTGGCTAAAACTGGTGGTGATGTTACTCAATGCTTTGATACAGTACTAGAAATATTTGCCTCGTGTTCTTCCTTCTTAAGGATGTGAACCAGTGTAGGAAAACTTGAAATAGCAACTACGGAGCTCAAGGAAGAGGAGAGGAGAGAGAGAGAGAGAACTGAAGGAAGAGAGAGGCAACGTGGCTTTTAGAAGAACACATGTTCATTGTCATATCAGTGCTGTTTATTCTCTTCCTTCTGTCTACGGTACCATCAACAGTAAAACAGGAATTTTTAATAAAATTTTAAAATGGAGAGCAATAGCAGAAATATGATGTGGGACAAAGAATACAGACTTTGCAGTCCAAGATCTGCATAGGTAAGATGGCTTCTGATTGCAAGATCTAATTTCTGCCAGCTTCAGTTCACGTGTCGCCAGCTGTAATAAAGAGAATCATGTTGCCTGTGTCTCACAAATTGGTGAGAACGTTAAATGACATAGGATGTGTGAAAAATGTACATGATTGTTCCATAACGAGTTTCCTTCCTTCCTTTGTTTTGCTATCATTCCATCCTAGTGGGTCTTTCCCTGTCTCTTTTTTCTTTTTTCTTTCTTTTTTTCTTTTTTTTTTAGCACTATCCCCACTACCTAAAGAGCTGCCAGTACTTGTTCAGAATGAATGGCAGAACCAGGGCCATGACATCACTTCCATAAATCTGTTTCTTCACCTGTATTTCCTAGGATCGATAATGGAACTTGGTAGAAAAATATATTCCTCATGAAGAATTTTGTTTCATAAATACTTGCATGGATGAACTCTAGATCAAATTTGAAGATTTTATAAAATTTGAATCCACAACTTACTAACTGACCTTAGACATTTCACCTAACCACCCTGGAAATGGGCCTGATAAAAGTACCTACATGTTAGGGTGATTATGAAAATCTAATGAGGGAGTACACATAACAAGCTACAGCTGTGCATTGCACAACATAAGCACCCCATATATGTAGACTATCATTATTGTCCTCTTACATAAGAGATGCTAATATTCACAATTCAGTATCATACGGAAAATAATTTTAGGATGATGAAAATGGAATTTTAATTCATGTCCCAATCAAAAGGAACATACATTTTTCAAAAAACACAAAAGGATTCACATTATCATTACACATACACCTTGACTCCAAAGATATTTTACACATACACCTTGACTCCAAAAATATGATAAAGTCACATCAATAAAGAGATCCAGTTGCATGGACATGAGCAACATTGCCTACAAAAAAATCCAAAGTTATGATTTTAAAGATTTTTTAAATTTATTTATTTATTTGAGAGAGAGAGAGAGAGAGTGTGTGTGTGTGTGTGTGTGCGCGTGAGCCTAAGGGAGAGGAGGAAGGAGAGAGACTCTGAAGCAGACTATGTGCAGAGTGCAGAGCCCGACATGGGGCTAGATCCCACGACCGGGAAATCATGACTTGAGCGGAAACCAAGAGGCAGACAGTCAACTGACTGAGCTACCCAGGCGCCCCAAAAAGTTAACCACTTTAAATAGATAGTCACTAAATTATCAGATTCAGACATAAGAGTTGGATAAATTATTTTAATTTAATTCAAGTTTTAAGACCCACTTGTAAAATACATACAAACAAAACTAGTTCTGATATTCACTTACAAAAGTAATTCACTACACAAGAGGTAAAATTCACCGGCAATTACCTCAGTATCTTGGAAAGATGGTCTTGGAAACCATCTTCTCTAACCCAAACTCACATTATGAGTAGAGGTCAGACCCAAGCTAGGATCTCTCTCTCCACTGATAAGCCACGTACTTTTACTTTTATCAAATGCTACCCTACCACACGGACACAGGTTCTTTATGCATATTTTTGACTCTTTAAATATAATCATTCTTTTTGATACTTACTCTTTATTCACATGGAAATATCCATGAATAGTGGAGGATAAATAAAAGATCTAGATGGCTAATAATACCACAGCTATTTCTCCATTATTCCATGAGAAAAACCAAATCAATGCATACCAACTTCACATCAGCAATCTTACATCTACCACTGCATTGGTTTCACTGTCAATGGCTAGTTTTGTCACACAAGAAATTTCTAATTATCAAGTATTACAGTATTATAGCAACAGTTCACTACAGGGGTCTCTATTATCTAAAAGAAGCGTGTCTGTTCTCACAAATTTGTTTCCCATTTCCTTACATTATTTGCTCCCAACATCAAGCTTCAATCACACATACCCATAGATATCATTTACTGAATAGAAGTTAAAATATTTAATTTTTAACTTTTAGGTGCAATTTAAATTAGATAATAGGTTTATTACTCTAATAGATAACACGATATTTGAATTTTCAGAGCACATGGTGAATTGATCTAATTTAAACATACTTTTAAAGAAGGAATACCCCTACCTTTCTCTTTGAATGATAATGGGAGACCAAATCAACTTTTAAAACAGGACCTTGTAGAATTCTAAGAGACTCTGAACTCTGTCTTCCTGAATTCTAATTATTATCAAGGCATTCTGATAAAAGTTGACAACTATGTATGATCTTCCAAGACATACATTTATTTATGTCACAACTAAAATTTACAGTGCATCTTCATCATAATAAATTTGTAAGAATTATTTGATGCTGATAATTCTTATGATAAATTATTTTAATTCAAGTTTTAAGACCCACTTGTAAAATACGTACAAACAAAACTAGCTCTGATATTCACTTACAAAAGTAATTCACTGCACAAGAGGTAAAATTCACCAACAATGACCTAAGTATCTTACTACTTCCCATTGCTGCTAAAAACCTGCAAGGTCATTCGAACAGACTGTTATATAATCTGTATAATATTTTCCTAGAAGCAAAATATAGTTTTGGTAATCAATGTAATATAAAATATGTAATTTCAGTAGGAAAAGAAAAAGTATAATGAAAACATAGGCAATTCAAACAAATATTTCTTGATTTCAATAAAGAACACAGGTCTTAAAAAGTCTATGAGTAGGCTATGACTGGAAGTTTTCAGTTAAATTTCAATCCTCATAGATATTCAACTCAAACCATTATTTATTAAGTATGTACTGGGTGCCTGGGTGGCTCAGTTGGTTAGGCGACTGCCTTCGGCTCAGGTCATGATCCTGGAGTCCCAGGATCGAGTCCCACATCGGGCTTCCCTGCTCAGCAGGCAGTCTGCTTCTCCCTCTGACCCTCCCCCCTCTCATGCTCTCTCTCTCTCTCTCTCATTCTCTCTCTCAAATAAATAAATAAAATCTTGTAAAAAAAAAAAGTATGTACTATGTTCCAGGGACTATAAAGATAAAAAAAGATGGGTACAACATAGCCCCTCCCCTTAAAGCTATAAATTCAGTGACAGTAGGGTAGAAATTATGTCTGGCTTGTTCATGGATACATTGTCAGGAATGAAAACAGTGATCAACATGAAGGAGAAGTATTTAATTTGTGTTGAAGAAACTTATGAAGAAAGAAAAAGAAGATCAGAAGGAAAAGAGAGAAGGAAGAAAAGAGGAAGAGATGAGGGGGAAGGAAGAAAGAGAGGGAGAGAGGGAGGAAAAAACTTACCATTTAGCTGGGGAGACAGACACATATACAATCATCTATAACACAAGAGAGAATGTGTAAGTTGTATTAGAAGTACACAGTGCTGTTATTATAACTCAGATCATGAAGATTAATTGGGAGAGGAGATCCAAGAAAGCTTCAGGTAGGAGGTAGCATTTGAGATGACTCTTGAAATATAGGTAGGGATTTTGTTGATAGAACTGAGGACAAAGAATATATCAAGGGGAAAAAAAAGAATAAAAAAGAAATAGTGAGCAACAGGACAAAACTGGGAACATGTTGGACTTATATGGATAATATAATGTTTGTAGGGTAAGAAACACTGGTTGGGGAGATGACTAGGACATAGACCTGAAAAGGAATATTGGTGCCACTTCATAAATGTGCTTAAATACCATTGCAATAGAGTTTCATGCTCTGGGAAGCTGATGTTATTTAAGGAGGCAAGTATCTTGGTTAGAACAGGGCTGACCCATAATCCCCCAGACACCAGGCTTTCCTCCTAACCTGTGTGGACCTCATAACAGCCCTACCAATTAGACATGTACCTACATGATTTTATTGTTTGTTATAGTTATATCCCCCAAGAGCTAAGACAGTTCTTGGCACAATTAAGTTGGCATTTGCATAGAAGAAGCAATGTGGTGGACCTCAGTTGAGATCCTGAATGTGTAACTTATTCAGGAGGACTGCACTTCTCTGAGCTTCAATTCTACCATAGGACATAATAATGACTATTTTTTTTAGTTGTACTGAATCTAATTTATTATGGGAGACAGGATGATGTGCACCCCTACCTGCTAACAAAGATATCCTAAATCCTTAAATGATTTCCAAGGTCTTTTCCAAAAAAAAAAAGATATCCTAAATCCTGGAACACATGAATATGTTATCTCAAATGGCAGATGGAATTTTGTAGAGATGTGATTAAATTAAGAATCATGAGATGGGAAATTTGTCCTGGGTTACTCTAGTAGGCCCAATGTAATCACAAAAATCCTTAGAAGAGGGCAGCAAGAGGATCAAAGTCAGCAAAAGAACGTGTGATAATGGAAGCAGAGGTTGGAGTGGTATGCGTGGATGATGAAGGAAGGGGCCAACAATCCAAGAAATGTGGGTGGTGTCTTAGACACTGGAAACGACAAGAACATCAATTCTCCCCTAACCCTCCAAAAAGAACACATCCCTGCCAATACCTTGATTTTAGTCTGAAGGATTCATTTCAGACTTCTGACCTTCATAATGTAAGAGAGTAAATTTGTGTTGTCTTACGACACTAAATGTGTGGTACTTTGTTACAGAAGCAATAGGAAACTTATACACACACATACCTGGAACAGATTTTCTTATTGGATCAATAAATATTTCCTATCTATGCTGATTTTTTGCATCTTCAGGATAAAATGAGAGTAAGTGAGAGGGATAGGGAGGCCATCATAATAGGGACACACTGTACTAGTCCAAACACAATGTAGAGTGCCAGAGCTAGGGAGGAAGAGAGGAGAGGAATGTAAGGGAGGGGACAAGTGTCAGACTATTTCAGAAAGAAAGTCTGATCTATAAGTAGACCGTAGATATGAAAAAGAGGACTTAGGAATGATCATTACAGTCTGGAGTGGAAGAGTATGCAATAAACTAACTCCAATATTAGAAATAGCAACAACAGGGGAAAATGCAAGTTTGGGAGCTCACATTTTGAGCATGTTGCATCTGAGGTGAGGAGCGATTGCTTAAGAATAGATTTTAGCTACATATATTTTAAGAAATTGCTTAGGATCAATAAGTTCTCAAAGGAGAAAAATAAGAAGCCACGGCAAAAACCTCTAAAATCGCCTGGGCCTACTCACATAATAAGGGGTAGGTGGAGACACGGGAGTGAAAGGTAGGGTCAGAGGCAGCTTTAAAGAGAAGAGCGCCATAGGAAAGGTAGTGCAAAAGCTGGATTGTGAGGGTTCAGGGACAAATGAGGAAGGGAGGCAAACAAATGCACATAATTCTTTCAAGAAGCTTGATGAAGAGAACAGGACAGCTTTGCTGAGGTATACATTCCTTTAAGGAATGAAAGCTTGAGTGTATTGGTGGGAAGAAGGAAGATGTTAACTGTGAATGGAGACTGAAGAAGAAAAAGGAGAGGGGAGAATTAGTGAAGAAAGGAAGCATGAGAAGTACAGGTGAAGGAGTCAGCCTCTGCAAAAGGAAAAGCACTCCGTGTGAGAATAATGCTTGGTTATGGATCTTGGCATTATTTGGAATTCTTGATATTTTTTATTTTATTTATTTATTTATTTTCAGAGAGAGAGTGCGTGAGTGGAGGGAAGGGCAGAGGGAAAGGAAGAGAGAAGCTTTAGCAAGCCCCAAGCAGCTCGAAGCCTGCAGCGGGGCTCTATCTTACTACCCTGAGATCATGATCTGAGCAGAAATCCAGTCGGAAGCTCAAACGACTGAGCCACTCGGGTGTCCCTGGAATTATTGATATTTAAACAAGTGTGTAAATTAGAGTAACACGATTCCATTTCTTTAATGCAATGCAATAATAAAAATATAAATTGCATTTAAGAATGCAAATGAGAGGTGCCTGCGTGGCTCAGTTGGTTGTGTCTACTGTTCATTTGGGCTCAGGTCACAATCTCAGAGTTGTGAGATGGAGCCCTGGAGCGGGGCTCCACACTGGACATGGAGCCTGCTTAAGATTCTCTCTCTCTCTCTCTCCCCCTCCCCCCCCCCCCCCCACACCCTCCCCCTCTCTAAAAAAAAAAAAAAAAAAAAGAATGCAAATGAAAAACTGGAATCTTATATAAAATGCATTTTTTAGATTTGAGATTATCTTTGCATCATATGATTCTGAATATATGATGAAAATATTTGAAATATAATTTTAGGGACATGAAAGCTGTATTTGTATTAGTATCTTACACACACACACATGCGCACATGTATGTACAGATATTCATGTGTTCACAAAGGTTATATCTATAATGAATATTCATAAGGTAGACATCTGGTCTTCGTCAGTATTTTATTACTAGCTCCTAGCACTATCTCTGGTATATACTAGACTTCCAATAAATGAATGAATCCTGAGTGAGTTTTCCCCTGAAGTTCTGAGGAACTATTTAATTGGCATTTGTCATGCTACATTGTATTGTAATTTATGTTTCATATGATATAGGCACCTAATAAATACACGATTATAAAAATCATATGTGATATCATTGACAGGCCTTTAGAACCAGAAGGCACAAGGCCTCACAAATGGAAAAGTAAGTTTATTACCTCTTCATCTAGATGGTCACCAAGGCTGAATGCTAGTACAAATTTCAACTCTTTGTCATCACTCTGATAAATAGTGGTTCTCTTTTTCTTTGCAGACTGTCTTCTCTTTCTAGAACACAAAATCAAGCCACTCTATTCCTCTGTTTTAACATTTTGACACTGTCCATTGCCTACAACACAAGATCCAAATACCTTTATTCACAGCAACATTAATGCTTTCATAATCTATCCTTCATCTACCTTTCTAGATACATCACCAACAGGTCACTGCTCTGACCCCACTTTATATTCTATGTAAAGCCACAAAGAACTATCCTTCATATTTTAGTATCTGTTCCCTTTTTTTGCCAAGAAAACCCTTCCTTGTTCTTCCTTGCATAAACGCCAATATCAATTACTACCTCCTAGGAAAAGTTATATTGATTCATTGAGACAGAGTTGATTATGTCTTTCTCTACATCACTCTTTCAGTTTTGCAGAAACCTCAACTTTAGCTATTCCTGAATTATACTGTAATTACTTCTTTGCCTGTTTGTCCAACTATACTGAGTTCCTTGAAGCAGAGACCATGACTCATTTAAATTTTCTCTTGCTCTCTCGTGCCCTCCACAGAGTAAGCATTCAGTTTTTGTTTGTTTGGGTTTCTTTAAGATTTTATTTTTATTTATTTGACAGAGAGAGAATGAGAGAGCACAAGCAGGGAGAGCAGTAGAGGGAGAGGGAGAAGCAGTCTCCCCACTAAGCAGGGAGCCCGACTCGGGGCTTGATCCCCGGACCCTGGGGTCATTATCTGACCGGAAGGCAGACGCTTAATCGACTGGGCTACCCAGGCGCCCCACGCATTCAGTTTTTGAATGACTGAAAAAATACATGAAAACACTACAAGAAAAAAAAATCTAGAAAATGTATAAAAGTGGACTGGGATGGTCAGTACAATACATAATTGATAAAGATAGTTTAAAAGGCCAATAATTTACCCAAATATTCTCACAAGTCAAAATGAATGAGACTCAATCTTGCTACATCTCCTAAGTCCAGATTCTTAACAAAATCATATATTTAGTTGAACTGTATGCTGACCAATTTTAACCTACAAAATGACAGCTTCATACGGTCAGCTTAATGCCCATCATCTGATGACAAAATTCAGCTCCGTTAGCCACAACCCCTGGAGAAAATAGCAACACAGTGAAACCAGCCTCTTAAATTCACGCTCAGAAGGAACATACTCTTCCACGTTTACTCCCAAGTAAAAAACATTTGCCCTGGCACCTACAAACCTCAGCTGGCTCTAAAGTCAACACACGGCATTTCCCCGAGTACTAAAAGTAAACTCTAACAAAAGAACAACAAAAATAACCTAAGCCTGAGTGAAGCATGATTGTCAGTGAGTTCAGTGTCAGCACTGCTCCCTGATCTGTCGAAGTATGGGAACATTAAAGCTGCAAAATCAAATCCTTGGGTTGAATATCCCTCTCCCTATATATCTCCTATTTATCTACTTACACATATCAAAAGATTATTGTCTTAAAAAGTAAACTAATTTCTGAAGTATATACTAACATTTATTCCAAATGCTACTTTCCCAAAATTTAAAACAAAATATTTAAAAACTGACAGATGACATTAAATTGTCAGAAAACATGAAAAGAGCCACCGTTTAGTAAGTACTGTGTGCCTGAAGCTATAGTAAGCACTCTGTTAACAACTGTACTCCATCTATAGGATGTCTAGCATGTGTATGTGTATGCATAAACATGCGTGCACACATGCTCTTCAAGAAGAGGAGAATGAAGTGCAAAAGGGACAAGGAACAGCCTAAAATTATACAACTAAAAAATGGGGCGGTCAGAATTTATACTAGATTTGTCCAACTCCAAAGTTCACACTCTTAACCAGTGCACATGAAATAAACTAAAAGACGGGCTTCGGAGTACAACCATAATGTGCAAGTACATAGAAATATTTGGGAACTTAAGTGTTCACAAACGTTGAATTTCACAAATGATGAGCTCACTTCAGCCTCTAAGTCTGCAATGCCAATATTCTGTCCACATCACATCACAGAGTGATTTCAAATATATAAAGGGTAAAGACAGGAAAATTAAGAAAATTATAAAAGTCGTTCTGACATAGTATAAAATAATAAAATGTCTATTTGATGGGGAGATAGGTAAAAAAAATGAAGGAAGACAGGAAAAGTTGGAGGCTTATCTGCTGTTAAGGAATTCCTTTACATTGTCATGTATACAGACATCTGATTCTTGCTGGATTTGTATTTCAACATTGATTTTTTTGTGAAATGTGATCTCTACCATAGCTTAGTCTATTTTAAAACTAGAAATTTTCCAAATTGCTCATTTGAGACAATTGAAAACAACTTGTTTCGCTTTCTGTATGGTCTTCCCTGATGACACAGCTCTGACAATTACAACCTCTGAACATCTTAGCCCTCACTGCCCACCCTGCCCACACAACACACAGATCAGGACGCTATGCTGCCTTATTATATTACTATTACTGTTAACTACTCCATGAGTAAACTTTGTCTACCAATGAGATCGTGATCCCTTGCATATAAAAAGGAAGATAGAATTTGCTTAACTCTTCACTAAGTTATACCAGGTTGATGTTGGTGAAACCTCCTTCTTAATCTAAAAAAAAAAAAAAGTTAGAAATGACATTTAAATTCTTTCGTACTCTGAAGAGCAGCTTGAATAAGAATACGATTTCATTCTTTTCCTTCTCTCTTTTATTTGCTTTAGTTTGTTGAGATTGGAATTTCATTCACAATCCCAAGAAAACTTTATTAACTGTCACCCTGGTCTAAATTAATCAGTCGAAGAAGAAAAAGGTAATAAAGGAAAAAATCTGGAAGGGTCACAATTTTTATGAAGCACATAAATAAGGAAGAAAATTTAAAAGTAATTTTAATTGGCCAATAATTTAAAGAGCTTGACACTTCCATGACACCCTTCAAAGTTTATCATTAAACTTTTTAAAATTAAGCTATTTGGGATTTAGGATACGGGTCTTCACTGAGAAGCATACTGTTTTTGCCTCTCGGTTTCTCATTTGATTCAGTCAGTTTCGTATTATCTTTGACCTCACTGGTAGACAACTATAGTCCAGTCCTGAGTGTGACTTCATTAGCCATGTTGCTCCTTGTTCATTCCCTCTTTATATTCTGTATTCTTTCTCACTGTATGCCCTAATTATACCTCTGTTCAACCCACACTCTTGGTACATATTGGGCAACTGTCTCAACCTTTATTTTCCTTAATTTGATCATGGGTTCATGACATTTTTTCCTGCCTACTAAACAGAGATCTGGCCAAAACTTCTATTTGTCAGTAGATAGCGCCTTACTTACGCCTGGGAAAATAGCTAATTGAACTCAGCCTTTTTAAGCCGCCAGTCTAGGTCCAGTCTAAATCATCTCTGTCTGGTTTATCTTACCAATCATTTGAACACATTTTGTTGATTCTTCTCTAACAAACCTTGTTTTTCTTCCAATTTTTTTTCTCTTTTATTTGTCCTTCCCAAATATTGTTTTTAAATTATAAATGTTAGTTCCCTTACATAAACTGTCTATCTCCCTAATGCTGACAAATTAGCTTTCCCTTAAAAATCAAAACATCTTTCCATCCCCAAACATTTCTGAACAGTCAGCATATTTATGGGAAAGAAGATGAGCTTACAAGTCCTACACAGAAGATCAAATGCTGCCTCAACTACTTTTTAGCTATGGATCCTTGAGCAAGTTACTAACTTGAAATTTGGATTCCTCATGTTAAAATAGGGCTCACTGTAGGCAGTGTAGAAGATTCTCGTGAGAAGCGAATGACAGGCAGGATATAACATGACTCCTAGCCCAGTGCCTTGTATATGGCTGGCCTTCAAAAAATGTTTCTCCTTATCCTTTTTCACAATTTCCTGTGATGCTCATTTGACTTTCTAGCACACACAGACACAGACATATATAGTACAAAATGTTATTATGCACAAAATCTCAAAATAATTAACATACAGTTCTACCTCATAGGCTTAATTTAGTTTCAAAAGCACACTTATGAACAAATAACTCTAGACAAAGTCAGTAAAAATGTATTTAGATATCCAGTCCTAAGGGGAAAAAAGACTAACTTCTATTAAATACTCTATTACTAAAATGAATGTGTTCAATAGCTCAAAATAAATGTTTCCAAATCCTAATTCTGGGGTCTTAAAAATGGCATATCTGTGATATAAGTCACTGAGAGGTATTGTGTTTGAAAACATTGTTTGATACTAATAATCATATTGATTTATTCTACCAAAGTAATATAACTACATTATATAAATCAGTTCTTAGGATGTGATAGTAGAATATACATATTGTTTCCATTGCATATTATGCATCATATATTTCTTATGACAGCGTCAAACTGATTTGGAAGTTGAATAATCAAAATTCAGTGCCTATTTATAAAATGTCTATCAAATAATAGTTATTTATTTTAATCTCCTTCACTTGGCCTGAATATTCTTATCATGCATAAAATATTAGCAGCAATATATTTTAATTGGATTATTAAAATGTCTAAAACTTACACATTGTATTCTGAAAACTGGAAATTCTGTAATCTGAAGAATAAATTTGGCTGGCATATTTTCACTTTCTAAAGGACTTAAACCAAAAAAAGTGTGTATCATTTCAAAGATTTAGGAGTCTCTAAAATGTCTCCGTGAAACAAGCTCACAAATATTTCCTTGATAAATGCTCACATTTTTAATTTTTTAAATATTTTTTTCAAATTCAAAACACTTTATTTTTCTTAAGAGACAAATCTGAATATTAGCCCAATTTTTCAATTAGGATGTCAAAAATTTCAGGAAAAGTCATTAATGTCTTTGGGGATATAAGCAATGCTTTTAACCAGAGTATGAGCTTCTTACAACCATAAAATAAAGGAAGTTACTATATTTCTGTGTAATTGAAATTAGGAAACAAAGTATGCATTTAGAACTTACCTGAGTCAGAAATTAATTTACATGATGAATACCCAAAGGGTGAGAGAGAGGGGAAAGAAAGAGAGGAGGAGGGAGACAGGCAGGAAGGAGAAAGAGAGAGACCTCCCAAGAGTGAGAGAGGAAAGAAAGAAAGAAAGAAAGAAAGAAAGAAAGAAAGAAAGAAAGAAAGAAAGAAAGAAAGAAAGAAAGAAAGAAAGAAAGAAAAAGAAAGAAAGAAAGAAAGTTCTATGTATCACTTTTTAAAAACTTGGAATACAAAGATGGGGCATAATCATATTTTTATTTTGCTAGGGAGGGGCGGCACACAAACTTATAAGCAGATATTGTTATATTAAAGCAATTTCAATGCTCTAATGAAAAGTTATATATTTGCAATGGAAAGTTACTTGAATTTCACACCGTAGAGCTGTTAGTGGTAAGTAATTACACAACTGGATTTCCAGTGATGGAGTCCCATTGCTGTGCTTGCTCCCTTCCCAGTGGAAAATCTCTTGTGAAGCAAAGAGTGGCTAAGGAATTCAAGAGGAGGAAAACACATACCATAAAATATAATTAAAAATTGTGGAGGCTGCATATGACAAGAATAACCATAAAAAACAGATACAAACCAGCTGGCTGTTAACAACTTCTGAGTTATAAAAATCTTAAACCTGCTGTAAAGCACTCAATTCGATTTACATAACCACAGAGCTGACATTCCTTTTAGGCTCCTCTGTTGGGGATTATTTTGACATGTTTTAAAGCAACATAAAAAGCAACTGTGAAAGGAAGACATGTATCATCTTACACAGGAATTCATTCCTGCCTTAAGACTGGACTTTCATACTTTAATCTGAACCTCTTTCCTTGAACTGGAAAATATCTTTAATGGACACTGGTTGTCTGATTTTACAGCATTATTTTTCGGAGGCTCATATTTCTAATAACATCGATGCCTTCTCTGCGTGTGCTGTGTATTTGAGGCCCTGGCCTTACACAATTTCAGCTCAGTGGTATCCATCCAAGAACTAATATCCGTGGTCTATAAGAAGGGAATAATATTTTGGTCAACCATGACTGAAACAACTATAATTTCTTAGGAACCTAATGACGCAGACAACATTCTACAAAACGAACACAGCTTGCTGTAGGGAATTAAAAATAAACAAAATACAATAAAATCAATCGTACATTGAGTGAAGTTTTGATGTATAAGTGCTGGCAGGCGAAATCGCCCAGAGCACAGAATGAGCTCTGCCGTTTGATGATTTGCTTGATTCACTATGTTGCTACATGCAGGGCATTTTATGCCTGACTTATATTTAGTCCAGTCACCTGCTTAATGTTAGAAGGGTTATAATTACATACAAGAGTTCTGACCATATAGCATGTCGGCATTTCAGATCTGACATAAAATATGTATATTCATTTGAGGTTTAACAATTAGAAATATCTTAGTAATAGTTTAATCTACAGTTATAAATCACAAACTATTCTATTTTTACTAAGAATAAGGTAAGCAAACGTCAGGGCATGAGAAAATATTGGCCCTTTCAGTGAATACAGTAGAAAAAGCAGAGGCATGGAGTTATGGTTTCCAGTTGTTGTTGTTTTTTGTTTTTTTTTTTAAGATTTTATTTATGTATTTGACAGAGAGAGAAACAGTGAGAGAGGGAACACAAGCAGGGGGAGTGGGAGAGGGAGAAGCAGGCTTCCCACGGAGCAGGGAGCCCGATGCGGAGCTGGAGCCCGATGCGGAGCTGGAGCCCGATGCGGAGCTGGAGCCCGATGCGGAGCCCGATGCGGAGCTCCATGCGGAGCCGAGCCCGATGCGGAGCTCGATCCCAGGACCTGGAGCGGAAGGCAGACGCTTAACGACTGAGCCACCCAGGCGCCCTGGTTTCCAGTTTTTACTCTGCCATTTCCTAGATGTTCTGACCCTGAACAGCAAACCTGAGGCCCGATTTCCTAAACTGTGAATTGGCATTTTGTTAGATACCTTTAAAAGCTGTTGGGAGTTCATAGAGAATACATGAATGCTTAAAAAATGTTAGAACTCTAAATGAACCCTTAAAATAATTTTCTGTTTTATGTGTCAGCTGCTTTTTGTTATGTTGGATGGCCTTAGCAGTGATAATAACCCTCTTAGTTCTTTAGCTGGTGTGATTATTTAAAACCAGAAATCACCATTAAGAAGAACAGAGAAATCATATGAGTTCGGTATGGAAGAAATAATAATGGATTCAATTTTAGCCATTGACAAGTTTGTAATGACAACAGGAAATTCAGGGGCAAATATCCAATACCTAATTATGAATGTAAAATGGTTTGGAGAGAATTATGGACAATAGTGATGATAATAAAAAAGGACGTAAGATCACTATTGAGTAGGATCTAAACAGTGAAAAACAAAAAGATAAATTTAAACATCTCTCTGTAAGTTTTTACTAATTGTTTATTATAAAGTGTAACATACTTTTGCTACACTGTTGTATCTTGAGTAACTGTGAACTTAATCACTGGAAAATGCCTTAGCACATAGCAAAACTGACTTCCTGGGACCTTTTAAATGTAATGTGTTAGGTGAAATATACTGTTTTCATTCTTTTGTTGCCTGGATGTGCCAAAAGATAAGTTTAAGTATCAGGAAAGAAGAATGAACATTACTTAAAATGTGCCTTGGAATGTTACAGCTATTTCTGCACAATAGAATGATTAATGAAATATTACTCAAATAGACAATCATGTATAAAATTACTCAAATTAATATGTATAACTATGATTTAATCAAATCTGTGTATTTCAGATTTCAAACAACTAATTCAGCAACTCTAGTGTTTGTACATCATGCTGAAAAGGAATATAAACTTGTGCAACTGGCTGGACTATATTTCCAAAATAAAATATCAAATGAAAAGTTTTAGCCGGAATGACTTTTTGAAATTAAGTTTATTTTTATTTTGTCAGCATATTGAATCTTAGAACTGATAATAATAATAATACTTATAAAGTCAACCTAAATGTAAACAAAAATCCCTCTACAACACACCTGGGAAAGAGTAGTCAAGGCATTTAAATAGGCATTTAAAGATATCAAAGTCAGGTAGTACACACGGTTTTTCAATGAGCTAATGTTTGGAACTTACTTTTTCTCGCCTATAAGTCTTTCTATTTCACGAATGACAGTCATTTGTCCAGTCCTACCTTCTAGAACAATAGAGAATTAATCTGTATCCTTTGTTAAATATCCAAAAATAGTGTTCATGCTTCCCCTGAGCCCCATTTCTTCTCTAAATATCCTAATTTCCTCCAAACAATCTTAATAAAATGACTTCTAGTTCTGATTACACAATTTGGACCAGTTGTTTTCTATCATGACTCCTCAAGACATAATAACCATAAATGGATACAATACTGTTGAAATGGTCTAGGCAAGCAAGGCTGCTGTCAAAACAGTGCAATATTTAGAGCTCATTAGCACCCTCATAATTTGTCAAGTTTAAAATGGACTTAAATGAATCACTATATTGGTAATAGTACATTGAGGTTTTATTCACAAATGTAAAAAAATGGACTTCGGTTAAAAATATCAAATGTGGGGCACCTGGGTGGCTCAGATGGTTAAGCGTCTGCCTTCGGCTCAGGTCATGATCCCAGAGTCCTGGGATGGAGCCCCACATCGGGCTCCTGGCTCAGCGAGGAGCCTGCTTCTCCCTCTCCCTCTGCCTCTCTCCCTGCTCATGCTTTCTCTCTCTCTGTATCTCTGTGTCTCAAATGAATAAATAAAATCTTTAAAAAATAAAACATAAAAAATAAATAAAAATATCAAATGTAATTGTTGAAATACCTGGCGTGGGATGGATTGGTGAATACATTTTTTTTTAAATCATGATTAAATATAATAACCTAAATGGACACAATGCTGCTGATAAGCATGCAAAGCTGTTGCATAACTGATTAAGGAGATAGGCTTAGCAGTCAGGTTAACGGTCTAGAGCAAGAAAAATCAGTGCCAAAATTTACTCATCTGTAAAATGGAAACCATAATAACTACCCAAAGACATATTATAGAGATTAAATAAACTAATAAATGTAAGAGGACTCGGTAACTAAAATATAATAAATCCCAACAGATGATAACAATTATTAATACTCCAATGATCTGAAAATTATATACTCATTAATCAGCCAATGATTGACTTGAATCTTCAGTCACATCACTCTCTATGAACAATGTAAAACCCATCTTTATTATTTCACAAAAAAATGCTATTGAATTTATTTTTCATACACTTGTGTTATACAAATGAATTTTTAAGTCAAATCAAAGCCACTTTCCCCAGTGATGACAACAATCATCCCCTTAACCTCTGGCTTTCTCTTCCTTTTTAGAAAACCTATAGTACTTTTGTACAGCTCTTTTGGTAATTAGCACTTTGTACCTTCAATTACAGTTTATTGAGTGGCAATATCATTCATCTTTGTAACTCCTAAAATTCATGACAAATATCTGTTGAATATATTAATGATCATTTCTAAAGTATACATTACACAAATGACTTCTGATTGTTATGAGTATGTTTTATGATAACAAATATAACAAAAACTTACTTTAGATTAGCAGTGAGTTTAAGATACTTTATTTAATAACTATATATCCCTTACTTATTTAGAAATTAGCGATCCGTGTGTGTGTGTGTGTGTAACCTCTCCAACTGAGAAAAGTAGATGGAAGAATTAAAATCAGAAGCAGTAGAAACAATAATTCAGGAACATTAATCAGTTAACTTTTGCTACTTTGTTTCTCTAATCAGATTTTAGCCTCTGCTAAACACAAGGTTTTATTAATAATCTTGACATTTAAACTGTTTTAAATAAAACTTAAGAAAAAAAGGAGGGGCACCTGGGTGACTCTGTTGAGCATCTGACTTCGACTCAGGTCCTGATCTTGGGGGTCCTGGGATTGAACCCCGCTCAACAGGGAGTCTGCTTGTCCCTTTCCCTCTGCCCCCTCCCTGCTTGAGCGCTCTCACTCTCTCTCACTCAAATAAATAAATAAAATCTTTAAAAAGAAAAGAAAGAAAAGGGAGAAAAGGAAGAGGAGTAAGCAAAAACTAGGTTGAGAGGGTAACAATGCAGGTTTGGGAATTAGAGTTGGGTTCATAACAAAAAAACATGGACAGATTAACGCAGAGGTTAAATGTCTCTAGTCCAAGGGTTATTGGAAAAAGGATTCAAGGGTTAAAAACTAAACAATTAACATAAACTATTACATAATTGAAATATAGGAAAATGGTGGCTCGGAAATCTAAGGGGATTGCCAATGGCATAAATATATTTAGTGGTTAGGTTAATCAAGGACCCCTATCCCCTTAATTTAGAACACAGTTTTATAGATTCCGAACTATTAGATACTCAAATTCTACTAGGCTTTTAGAGTGAATATAGATAAGAAATAGAGATTCCAGAGACTTTAGTTGTTCATTTTTTTTAAACCAATTCATCATTCATTTGTTAATACTTGACATGATTTTCATGGTCATCTCTAATAATATAGCCATGCAGATTTCCAAAGAGAGCAATATGTAAAGTTCATTAATACTCATATAGGTTTTCAAATCTAAAAGGGATTTAAGTGAATTGCTTATTGGCAACAGTACATTGAGGTTTGATTCCCAGATGTAAAATCTTAGGTAGGTTGCAAATACCAAATGCTATTGTTAAAAGTCTCCTGTGTGAAGTAGATTGGTGAATACACGTCAAAAAAAATCATGATCAAACCTGGCACTTTTGTTGACAGACTTTGTAGTGAGGTCGAAGGTGTAATTAGGCCAGAAAATTACTTTCTCACTACTAGAATTGTTCCCTTCAGGTCTTGAGTTATCAGTCCAGAAAATTTCATTAAACACTAAATTCACTTTAAGACAACTGTCAAAATTAAGCAGAGGTGAGTCAAGTCAAGGTCCTAATATTCAAATCTTTCATTTGGATTTTGAGGTTCAATGTAAAATAAAAAATTCTGTAGTTTCATTTTTCTACGAAGACTAAACTTTTCGTGAATTTCAGAAACAACTCCCCCCTCTTTGGAAACAGGATGAAGCAGAATAACAAAATAAATGTAGAATTGAAGTGCTTAATAGCCATAAATTATTGAAATGATTTCTATTCTTTGTTCACTGAGATCTTAATGTGAAATTGTAAAAATTCAAGTGCCCACAATTATTATGGATATAACGCAAAGAGGAAAAAGAAAGAATCAGAAACTAGGTTCTGAAGATTGATATGAAACTTGCAGTGATACTAATGATGGAACTGTGAATTCATCATATTTTCTTTAAAATAATCCTGAGATGGTTACAGTATATTTATAAACAACTAGTTCACCGCATTTTGAAGAGTAGCAAGACATTGGATATTCTGGTACATATTTAGTAGGTAGGTGAACAAGGACTCAAAAAGGAAATACATGTCACATGACATAGTGGACTTACACTTTCCAAAACGTTAACAATAATAACTTAAGAAGTAAATTGTTGAAATATAGCTTCAACATTTTGGCCAAATTATATCAAACAGTTCCGTGTTTGATAAAATGTAGTGAAAAGTATTTCTATAATTCTTGGAGTCAGAGTCCACACTAAACTGCCCTTCGATGCCAATTGTTACATTACTTCAACCATGTGATTTATCAACTACACGAATAAGTAATAACACAGAGAATTACTATAAATAAAGAATAAGGCAAATGAAGACTCACCAGAGTGAATGATTAATAAAAGGTAAGATTTTTTTAATTATTAAAAATATTAAAAATTATTTTTTAATTATTTAGGGTAAAATAGTATGCTTGGTACTTTCAGGTAAACTATATGTGCTTAAGTATTTATAAAGTTTAGAAATACTTTAATAGCATAAACAACTTGTTAGCCAGTTAACATTACATTATTTAGCAAAGTTCAATGTCAAAAAAAAAAAAAGGATTAATAGATTTTTCCACAAACACTTAATAAAGGGATAGCCAAGTTCCAATTGTCGGTCATAATTATGTTTGAATTAAAATTCAAACATTGTGGCTTATGAAGCAATTAAATTTGATCATGAGTTTTAAAATATAATTTTCAACATCTCTCACTCTACTTTTTTGCTGCCTCCTATACTAAGCTCCCAAATCATGGCACTGAACATCTCAACTCTTTAAAATATAACTATTTTTATTATATATTTTTTTGAGAGAGAGAGAGGGAAGGAAAGAGAATCTTAAGCAGGCTCCATGCTCAGCGTGGACGCAGGGCTTGATCTCATGATCCTGAGATCATGACCTGAGCTGAAATCAAGAGTTGGAGCTTTAACCAACTGAGCCACCCAAGTGCCCCATAACTATTTTTTAAATAGTACTTAAGCTTCCACCCCATATTAGCAGAGAAATTTATCAAAGGCAATACTATAACATAGACTAGTAAGTAGAATGCGTACAAGAATTTGATTTATGTTCAATATGTTGGACATGAAAAATTATTGTGCTGTGCTGTGTTGTGAAAATGTTTTCACATTAAGCATGAACCATGAGAGACTATGGACTCAGAAACAAACTGAGGGTTCTAGAGGGGAGGGGGGTGGGGGGAGGTTTAGCCTGGTGATGGGTATTAAAGAAGGCACATACTGAATGGAGCACTGGGTGTTATACGCCAACAATGAATCATGGAACACTACATCAAAAACTAATGATGTATGGTGATTAACATAACATAATAAAAAAAAGCATGTCCATGAAAATTTGAAGTGTTCTGTAAAGATTTGAGTCTATGCTTAAAAAAAAAAAAGTAACTTTATTTCAATTCAACTTGTTTCAACTGTGCTCAAAATATAGGTGGTATCTAAAGAAATTATTGCATTCCCTGGAAATAGTATGGACAGAACAGTGAAAATAGAGTTTATAATTATCTGTCGCTGAGTTCAATCCCCAAGTGAGCTCTTCTCTTCAATTTGAGCAAGTTATTTAAAGTACGTGTGCCTTAGTTTGTTTATATGGAAAATGGGATAAAGAATACTTCCTTCATAATTTGACAGGAGAAATAAATTACATATTTAGGAATTAGCTAAGTTCCTACCATGTAGTAGCTACTCAGTAAGTGTTTGTACTCCTCCTTATTTTAACCAATTAGCTATATTGATTTATTAAATTATTTTTAATTTAACAATGTTTCGACCATATACTGAGCTAGCAACTGAAGATTACAGTAGTGAAAATTATAGGCATATATATTGATTCCATGTATAAAAATAGTTGAAATTTGTCAGTAAAATGTATATGTATTTGAAAAGTTAGATTTGTTTCTTTACGTAGAATATGCACAAAGTCTTATAGTAAATCTACATTTTAACTGCAATTATACCTATAAGAGAAACATGTAACAAGAAGTACCATGTAGATAAATTCAAGCAACTATTTTGAAGCAAATTTCAAATATTTTTTCACATGCAAAAATATTCTTTTTGTGTGTGTTTTACATCTGCAATATGGCCATGGCTCTTCTAAGCCACATGATTAAGATAAATTAGAATAAGCTTTTAAAAATGTGTTTTAAAAAGTAAAGCTCTCTTTGAATGTATTCATAAGATTTCCAAATGTGTTACTTAACAAAGGCACATTTCACTTTAAGAAACCCATGCTAACTTATAGAGGAAATAAGGAATCAGTTGAAAATGTAATGATTAGTAATGAAAAGATGACATAAAAATATGTCAAATTAGGGAAGAATTACACATGCTTATTAATGTGGTGCTTTAGGAACAAAACGAAGTGAGATTAAGTAAAAAATGAAGTAGCTGCTGATAGCAAATTCTAGGTACAGATTTTTTTTTCAAATAGAATGGGAATAAATATTTACTTGTAGAAGACTATAACTCAAAATATTCAGTAATATTTTGTAAAGACACACTAAAGAAACAGTGGAGCAGCATACTCAATTTTTCACATTGCTAAGATCTCACTTTCAACATCTCTGATTCTTACAGATAAAAGAAACACGGACAGATAATGGTAGTCCATGTCACATGTGTTTAATTATAATCCTGAAATTCAAGACATTAATGCCTAGGAACCCCAGAAGCAATAGATTTCCTTGAATTCAGGCCAAGAACAACAGCAGTCTAGGCAAAATTAGCTGGATGGACAGGTGACACATTCAAGGGAAAATGAATATTACTGGTGAGAATATGAGATAGTGCACTAATGGGAGGGATGATGCTGACCACTTTTATGATCAATTTAGAGAATTTCAAAAGCAGCAGCCTGCCTGTTTCATTAAAATAACAATGTTGGCATTTCGGGGAAGTTCATATTTCTAAGATGTTTACCTTCCAATAGTCCTCTCTCATTGATACATACAGTCTTTTATTATAGATGATTGATGTGAAGCTCACTGTAATTTCAAAAATTCATAGAATATTATTATGTCATGAAATCCATGCCGAGAAAGCAATTGCCGTTATAAATCAAAAAGACAACTCATATGGACAGGTCATATGGTAACGGGTTCTCTTGGAATGGTATCCTTAAATGTAATTTATTCAATAAGTAATTTAAAGGTTATATTTGATGAGATGAATCTCACGCTCAAATAACTTCAAAATATTATTATATTGGAATATTAAGAAATTAATTTTCTTGAAATTAGAGATATTTGCAGTTATATTCACCTGACTCAACATGGTTCCATGCTATTCTTCTGAAAGTCCTCCCCCAAATATAATTCCATAGAAGGATTTCGTTAAGTGCTATAATAGATAATACAAAGGTCATTTCCTGCTCTCAAAGATGAATGAAGATATCCAAATAGAAGAGGAGATTTTGAAAACCTTCACAATGCTACATTTTCACATATAGAAAATAGTTTCCAACTAGATGTTTTAATAGACAAAAGAATACCTCAAAAATTGACTTCTAGGAAATCATGCATTACTGAAGGATTAAACACTTGATTTTAATATTGAATAGTATACATGTTTAAAGAGAATATTGGTGATATAGCATCACATTTTTAAGTTTAACCCAAAATAGCAACTTATAATTTCATAGCACTGTGGAATAGACAAAGAGTTTGACACTCCTTTTAATCCTTAAAAACTCAATACCGTTTCCTTAAGTCATATCCTTACCTCCCAGGAAGCAGACTCAAATCATTAGAAAATACCTATTTAGAAAAAGTCTTTCATCATTGCACTTCTTAAATGAAAACTAATGGGAATATGTTTGATAAAATGGTATTCCATCAAAGGGCTGACATAGGAAATTATGAATCATAAAATTATATATATCATGATGATCAAAAAGTAATCATTGACATAAGAGGATTTTATTGGGAGAAAAATATTTTTATTTGAGCTAATTGGAAGATACAAAAACAATTTTTTAAAAAACAGAGGAAATGATTATAATCTGATGCCATAAATATGGGAAAGGGCCCATTATTCCCAGAACTGTTATGCTCAGAGAGATATATAACTGGTATTCTATTTGGAACAGGCATAAGTCCTGTTTTGAAAATCATCATAATAGAACTAAATATCAGATGACATCTTGCTCTATAAGACTTTGCAAAGCATTTTGTGCTACATTAGCTTCTTCACAAAGTCCTGTCAAGTAGGAGATACGGCAGATCTTATGATGTTTGGTTTGTGGATGATAAAGTATTTCAGAAGGCAGCTTGATGTAGGAAAATAACCAGTAAACTGGAGTCAGAAAACTTGAACTGAAAACTAACTCTATCACATAATAGTGAAGCTTTGAACAAGTCTCTTAGCATTTTTTTTCCTTCTAAAGTGACGTCTGAGGTAGCAGTACCTACCTTGTGATAATTGAAGTGTTAGTCAAGGCCACACTGCTAGCAAGTGCTGAAGAGAATGAAAAGCCAGACTTTTCGGTTCTAGGTTAGGAGGAGCAACATCACAATACCATGTTGTTTGGAAAATACATGTCCTTTAAAAAGAATCAAAACCTACTCATTGTATTCCAATACCAACAAAGATAAAAGAATTAAATCCATGGTGGTCTTCTCTAGGAATCAGGCTTCTGGCAGCTTTAGTTAAAATGTAAAACGGCACAAAGATCTTGAAAGAGTTTAGTCTACTGTGTATATATCCTTAGCCATATATCAACAAGTGAACATGATAAAAAGCTCTCACATTAATTATACTGACTACTTCCTTAATGAAGTGCAAAAGTGTTTGTGTAATCTGATTCAATTTATTGAATTAGGTTACAGTTTTATCATTTTGAAAACCAGCTTCATTGTTTACAGTATATGTCAATTCATTTGCAACAATTAAATAGCACAGCATACAGCTGTAATCAATTCAGAGCAATCTCCATTTTTAAGGTCTACTACCATTTGTAGTATGCATATTTCTGAAAGCAAAATATCACAGTTTAAACATATAACAGTACCAATGACATTTCATATCCATACAGCTTATTCTGCTCACAGATGAAAATTTATAAAAAGAACTCATTGTCATTAAGTCCTGAAAAGTAAACATGTAATAACAAATTTTAGTGTACTCTAAAGAGTACATTTATATGAATTTGAATAATTTGCCAAACTGAGACTTTCTAAACCTAAGCTTTATATTTTTTAAAGTTACCATTTTTTTCTTAAATCCAGTGGTGTTGATGTGAGCATAGAAAATAAGGGGCACTTGGGTGGCTCAGTCAGTTAAGCGACCGACTCTTGATTTCAGCTCAGGTCATGATCTCAGGGTCATGAGATCAGGGCCCGTGTTGGCTTCTGTGCTGGGTGTGGAGCCTGCTTAAGATTCTCTCTCTCCCTCTCCCTCAGCTCCCCCCCGCACCTGCCACTACTTGTGTGGACGCTCTCTTGAAAGAAAGAAAAAGAAAGAAAGGAAGAAAGAAAGAAAGAAAGAAAGAAAGAAAGAAAGAAAGAAAGAAAGAAAGAAAGAAAGAAAGAAAGAGAGAGAGAGAGAGAGAGAAAGAAAGAGAGAGAGAGAGAAAGAAAGAGAGAGAGAAAGAAAGAAAGAAAGAAAGAGAGAGAGAAAGAAAGAAAGAAAGAGAGAGAGAGACAGAGAGAGAAAGAAAGAAAGAAAGAGAGAGAAAGAAAGAAAGAAAGAGAGAGAGAGAAAGAAAGAAAGAAAGAGAGAGAGAGAAAGAAAGAAAGAGAGAGAGAGA